>NC_052308.1:70249194-70264194 GCF_016432855.1 Salvelinus namaycush | reverse complement strand
GATTAAATCTCAGGAATTGTGAAAAACTGTGTTTAAATGTATTTGGGTGAGGTGTATGTAAACTTCCGACCTTAACTTAACTATATCTATCTATCTATCTATCTATCTATCTATCTATCTATCTATCTATCTATCTATCTATCTATCTATCTATCTATCTATCTATCTATCTATCTATCTATCTATCTATCTATCTATCTATCTATCTATCTATCTATCTATCTATCTATCTATCTATCTATCTATCTATCTATCTATCTATCTTTCTTTCTTTTTTTCTCTCTCTCACTCTCACTCTCTCTCTCTTTCTACAGTCGTGGCCAAAAGTTTTGAGAATGACACAAATATTCATTTTCACAAAGTCTGCTGCTTCAGTTTGTATGATGGCAATTTGCATATACTCCAGAATGTTATGAAGAGTGATCAGATGAATTGCAATTAATTGCAAAGTTCCTCTTTGCCATGCAAATTAACTGAATCCCCCCAAAAACATTTCCACTGCATTTCAGCCCTGCCACAAAAGGACCAGCTGACATCATGTCAGTGATTCTCTCGTTAACACAGGTGTGAGTGTTGACAAGGACAAGGCTGGAGATCACTCTGTCATGCTGATTGAGGTCAAATAACAGATTGGACGCTTCAAAAGGAGGGTGGTGCTTGGAATCATTGTTCTTCCTCTGTCAATCATGGTTACCTGCAAGGAAACACAAGCCGTCATCATTGCTTTGCACAAAAAGGGCTTCACAGGCAAGGATATTGCTGTCAGTAAGATTGCACCTAAATCAACCATTTATCAGATCATCAAGAACTTCAAGGAGAGCAGTTCAATTGTTGTGAAAAAGGCTTCAGGGAGCCCAAGAAAGTCCAGCAAGCACCAGGACCGTCTCCTAAAGTTGATTCAGCTGCGGGATTGGAGCACCACCAGTACAGAGCTTGCTCAAGAATGGCAGCAGGCAGGTGTGAGTGCATCTGCATGCACAGTGAGGCAAAGACTTTTGGAGGATGGCCTGGTGTCAAGAAGGGCAGCAAAGAAGCCACTTCTCTCCAGGAAAACCATCAGGGACAGACTGATATTCTGCAAAAGGTACAGGGATTGGACTGCTGAGGACTGGGGTAAAATCATTTTCTCTGATGAATCCCCTTTCCGATTGTTTGGGGCATTCGGAAAAAAGCTTGTCCAGAGAAGACAAGGTGAGCGCTACCATCAGTCCTGTGTCATGTCAACAGTAAAGCATAATGAGACCATTCATGTGTGGGGTTGCTTCTCATCCAAGGGAGTGGGCTCACTCACAATTTTGCCTAAGAACACAGCCATGAATAAAGAATGGTACCAACACATCCTCCGAGAGCAACTTCTCCAATCCATCCAGGAACAGTTTGGTGACGAACAATGCCTTTTCCAGCATGATGGAGCACCTTGCCATAAGGCAAAAGTGATAACTAAGTGGCTTGGGGAACAAAACATCAATGTTTTGGGTCCATGACCAGGAAACTCCCCAGATCTTAATCCCATTGAGAACTTGTGGTCAATCCTCAAGAGGCGGGTGGACAAACAAATACAAACAAATTCTGACAAACTCCAAGCATTGATTATGCAAGAATGGACTGCCATCAGTCAGGATGTGGCCCAGAGGTTAATTGACAGCATGCCAGGGCGGATTGCAGAGGTCTTGATAAAGAAGGGTCAACACTGCAAATATTGACTCTGCATCAACTTCATGTAATTGTCAATAAAAGCCTTTGACACTTATGAAATGCTTGTAATTATACTTCAGTATTCCATAGTAACATCTAACAAAAATATCTAAAGACACTGAAGCAGCAAACTTTGTGGAAATTAATATTTGTGTGATTTCCAAAACTTTTGGCCACGACTGTATTTTACATGGAGTGTACCGTCAAGTGTTGTAAAGCAGGTTTCCTTAGATCACAGACTTTAACACATTAGCTCCGTTAGCCATTAGCTCATTAGCTCGTTGCTGGGGGGAAAAACAGCTGTTTTTAAAGGTGTTTTGTATGGACAGTGACCAATAAAAAGCAGCAGTGAAATAAGTATTGATATACTTTACATGGACCGTAGCGTCTAGTGTTGTGTTGTGTTGTAGACCAGATTTTTTTTTAGACACCGTCTTTAACGCGGTAGCTCCATTAGCCATTAGCAACATTAGCCCGTTAGTGCTCAGGCTGTTGGAACAGCTTGATGGTGTGATGCTAATGCTTCAGGGTTCCAACCCAAACTACAGCGCTGGCGAGGCGCCATCTTACATCTTTAGGAGTGCTAAAACAACTTCTACCCACTCTCTCTCTCTCCCCCTCTCTCTCTCTTATTGTGTCTTCTCCTCTCTTTCTCTTGTTATGTTTCCTCATCCTCTCATCTCTCCTCCTCTCTTCTCTCCATACTAATGATAAGATGAGGTAATACAGCATGTACCGCATATAGCATCTTTACACTAAGCTTCTGCCAAGAGAATGTCTGTTTTTTTTTACCCGTGCCATATGTTAGTGAGAAAGACTAATGGACGTGTCTCTACGAACACACAGGATACATTTTTCTTCTTCAATTCATGTTCTCCGATGCCGCAGTTTATTCTCAGTTTTGTTCTAAAGCGTCTCGCATAAAAGTGATTTATCAAAAACACTTAATCCTCCAGTGATGTTTCATCTTGAATGATTCGGAAGGCTGCTGGTGACTGAAAAAGGTATACCTCTTCAGGGCGTGTTGTGTTGTTAGCTCTTGTAAGCAGCCACATACACACACACACACACACACACTGAGATGGCGCAGAGGGAAAATGTCATAAGCGACAGAGGTCATTGCCTTCTTAAGGGATAAAACACACATTCCCTGCAGTTCCCCTCAGCGTTATCATTTACTGCCCTATCGGACACGTCGCCTTCCTCCGCCTCTCCCTTCCCTGAATGTATTTATATTTAAAAACATATTTATTTATTTTCTCTAAGGCCACTGCGCTGAATATCGTTCAAAATGATAACGTAACGTTTGGCCAAGCAGCCCAGGATGGCAATTTGTGTTCCCATCTCCGTGGAAAGGGGGCCATGATGCCCCAGGGTGGCCATTTCGTGTCCCGCAGTGACATTTTTAACAGGCCGTCTGCAGGCCACTAGAACTCGGTTTGAGCCATGTGGACCCGTCATGACAGATGGACTGCGCACTGCACAATGGACAGACTAGCAAACTGTCTCATATCTTTTAGTCTGGCTCAATATGCAGAACCAGGGTTGGATTAGAAAAGCGTAGAACACACCCTGAATCTCTATGAATCTCTATATAACTGTGAATCTCTATACCACTGTGAATCTCTATATGACTGTGAATCTCTATATAACTGTGAATCTCTATACCACTGTGAATCTCTATATGACTGTGAATCTCTATATAATTGTGAATCTCTATATGACTGTGAATCTCTATATAACTGTGAATCTCTATACCACTGTGAATCTCTATATGACTGTGAATCTCTATATAACTGTGAATCTCTATACCACTGTGAATCTCTATATGACTGTGAATCTCGATAAAGCTGTGAATCTCTATATGAATGTGAATCTCTATACCACTGTGAATCTCTGTATGAATGTGAATATCTATATGTCCGTGCATCTCTATATGACTGTGAATCTCAAACTGAGTGTGTTACAGGAGTTAGAGGGGATACAGTGTGTAATACACTGAGTCCAAGAGACTGTGTTACAGGAGTTAGAGGGGATACATTGTTTAATACACTGAGTCAAACAGAGTGTGTTACAGGAGCTAGAGGGGATACATTGTGTAATACACTGAGTCAAAGAGACTGTGTTACAGGAGCTAGAGGGGATACATTGTTTAATACACTGAGTCAAACAGAGTGTGTTACAGGAGCTAGAGGGGATACAGTGTGTAATACACTGAGTCAAACATAGTGTGTTACAGGAGCTAGAGGGGATACAGTGTGTAATACACTGAGTCAAACATAGTGTGTTACAGGAGCTAGAGGGGATACAGGGTAAAACACTGAGTCAAACATAGTGTGTTACAGGAGCTAGAGGGGATACAGTGTAAAACACTGAGTCAAACAGAATGTATTACAGGAGCTAGAGGGGATACAGTGTAAAACACTGAGTCAAACAGAATGTATTACAGGAGCTAGAGGGGATACAGTGTAAAACACTGAGTCAAACAGAATGTATTACAGGAGCTAGAGGGGATACAGTGTAAAACACTGAGTCAAACAGAATGTATTACAGGAGCTAGAGGGGATACAGTGTGTAATACACTGAGTCAAACATAGTGTGTTACAGGAGCTAGAGGGGATACAGTGTGTAATACACTGAGTCAAACAGAATGTATTACAGGAGCTAGAGGGGATACAGTGTGTAATGCACTGAGTCAAACATAGTGTGTTACAGGAGCTAGAGGGGATACAGTGTGTAATACACTGAGTCAAACAGAATGTATTACAGGAGCTAGAGGGGATACAGTGTGTAATACACTGAGTCAAACAGAATGTATTACAGGAGCTAGAGGGGATACAGTGTGTAATACACTGAGTCAAACAGAATGTATTACAGGAGCTAGAGGGGATACAGTGTAAAACACTGAGTCAAACAGAATGTATTACAGGAGCTAGAGGGGATACAGTGTGTAATACACTGAGTCAAACAGAATGTATTACAGGAGCTAGAGGGGATACAGTGTGTAATACACTGAGTCAAACAGAGTGTGTTACAGGAGCTAGAGGGGATACAGTGTGTAATACACTGAGTCAAACATAGTGTGTTACAGGAGCTAGAGGGGATACAGTGTGTAATACACTGATTCAAACAGAATGTATTACAGGAGCTAGAGGGGATACAGTGTGTAATACACTGAGTCAAACAGAGTGTGTTACAGGAGCTAGAGGGGATACAGTGTGTAATACACTGAGTCAAACAGAGTGTGTTACAGGAGCTAGAGGGGATACAGTGTTTAATACACTGATTCAAACAGTGTGTTTTACAGGAACTAAAGGGGATACAGTGTGTAATACACTGAGTCAAAGAGAGTGAATGTCTTTGATACATCGATTGCTCTCCATTGCTCAAAATCTTGGTTTGTTGTCTTTCTCATTGCAACGTACACACACACACACACACACACACACACACACACACACACACACACACACACACACACACACACACACACACACACACACACACACACACACACACACACACACACACACACACACACACACACACACACACAGGTTGGTTTCACTGGGGGGCATCCATCTTATGGTAAGCACAGCTGAACCATTAACCTCATTAGGATAATGGTCACACATGAGTGGAATACAGCTCCGTGCTTCACCATTGTAAATTGATGGTGATACGCCCCTAATGTTAGCTTGATAAATATAGAGGAGAAATGGGCAGCAGCACACAAAACCAGTATATTTCACAGTTATTGAAAAATGGGATGTTTTAACGTTATTTTGGTCTATCTATCTAAACAGGCTGTGTGTGTGTGTGTGTGTGCGTGCGTGCGTGCGTGCGTGCGTGCGTGCGTGTGTGTGTGTGTGTGTGTGTGCGTACGTGTGTGTGTGTGGTCTTTGACTACAGTAGTATAGTGAAGAACAGAGCTCTGAAATCACCAAGACAAACTAGTGACAGTGATCTAAATCACCTTATTGAATAATTAGACTGAATAAGATATTGGGGCATGAAACAATAACAACAATGCATCATTCACTCTATATCCTATGATATTGTGTTTGAAAATAGACTGGTGGTCCACATATTATGGCCAGTACCATACATGGTCTTCTATGGGTTGTCCAGAATTATCCTTGAACTTTACTAACTAATCAGATGAACTAACAGCTCGGACGGCACTATAACAAGACGCTGTATTACGGGTGTCTATTTCCTGTTAATTACTAATGATAAAACCAGTGTAGCCTTTTATAAGCCAGGGTAGTCTTAATGCCCTGTCACATGGTGATGGGTAGAACATTAGAATGAAACAACTCTATAAACAGTGAGATTACACCGCCAACGGCCCCATTTCACTAACAGATGGGATGGAAGCACATCCGCATTGACTTGGTGCTTTTGAAGGGATTTAAGATAGAATATAGGGATATAGACAGTGCTATAACATTCTCTTTATCTTGTGGTAAACCGTGAGGTGTTGCGTGGAGCGTGCAGAGATGGGCACAGAGACAGGGAGGTTCTAGTCAGAAAACAAAACATAGCAACATAAATAACTTTGGGTTGGCTCTGTCCTTCTTATATTCGGCTCCGTACCTCCAGGAGCTTCGTTCCCCTCTGTAGGCTCCCTCCTTGTCTCTCTCTTTGTCTTCCTTACGGTGTGGCACGGTGGGTGCTCCCTTTATGTGTCCTGCACGGCTGGTTGGCACTCTCCCCTAATTACACCTCTACATGGGGCCATCAGCGTCAGGGGTGCCCAGACCGTGTACTCCCAGCAGAGGGAGCCAACGTCGCGGCACGTACTTCCCCTCTTTCACCAACCCCCAGGGCAGCCCTCCCGGGATACCACCCCCCCCCCCCCCCCCCCCCCCCCACACACACACTTATCCCTGACCCAGAGGGAGGCGTGCACAGGGATAGGTTTGCATCCCTCCTGGAGAGGGCATCCGCATTGCTATGCTGGGCCCCCGACCTGTGAATGGCAGAGAAAGAAAATCGCTGTAACGACAGGAACCAGCGTGTGACGCGATCATTCATGTCCTTACCTCTTGCCTTCCACTCAAGGGGGGCATGGTCAGTGATCAGGGTGAACTTCCTCCCGAGGAGGTAATACTTGAGGGTGTCCAATGCCCACTTCACGGCGAGGCACTCTTTCAATCGAGTACTTCTTCTCCATCGGGAGGAGCTTCCTGCTGACATACATGATTGGGTGCTCCTTGCTTCCCTGCTCTTGGGACAAGAAGTCCCCTACCCCGGTGTCAGACGTGTCTGTCTGGACCAGGAGTTTTTTGAGAAGTCCGTGGTGACGAGTACCGGGTGCGAACATAGCATTTCCTTCAGGGCCTGGAACGCCGCCTCTGTGTCCTCCGTCCATCGCACCGTCTGGGGTAGGTGTGCCTTTGTTATGTCTGTGAGGGGAAAAGCTATTGCGGCACAGTTACGAATCGACTGTAGTAGCCTGCTAACCCCAGGAACGACTTCACCTGCTTCTTGATTTGGGGGACCGGGCATTCCCTAATGGCAGCGATTTCTTTTCTTGGGGCATCAAATTTCCCGCCCGATTTGATAGCCCAGGTACTCCACCTCGGTGTAGCCCAGCTTGCACTTGTGGGCTGGTGCGGGCGCAAGACGTGGTCCATGAGTCGCTGGGGCTCCGTAGAGCCCGAAAGGAAGAACCCGGTAGTGGTAGTATAGCCCTCCCAGGTTGGAGAAGGCCGTCTTCTCCTGGGAGGCTGCTGCCAGCGGCACCTGACAGTACCCCTTCGTCAGATCCAGGGTGCTGATGTATCTTGCCTTCCCCAAGTGGTCAATCAGTTGGTCCACCCGGGGTATGGGATAGGCATCAAATTTACTGACCTCGTTCAGGCTCCGGGAAGTCGTTGCAGAAGCGTCCGGTTTCGGTACACCCACTATAGGGCTAGACCACTCACTGTGGTACTCCTCCAATACCCCCATCTCTAGCATTGTCATCACTTCCCGCTGGACCGCCACCCTCCGGGCTTCTGGTATCCGGTATGGCCATTTGCTGACTTTTTCTCATGGACGTGTGTGGATATGATGTTCCACGAGATCCGTGCGCACCAGGACCTCGGAGAACACGGCCGTATTCCAATGGACCAACTCTCGGGGTGCTTGTCGTTGAGTCGGGCAGAGGTCTTCCCCCATGGAAACTTCGACAGAGGGCTGGTTCTGCTGTGGCCGGGTCCACGTTGCACACATCGCCTCTCGTGCGTGCCACTTCTTCAGTAGGTTCACATAGTAAAGCTTGACGATGTCATAGGGCCCATGCCACATTGCTAGGAATTTGCTCTCCATTGTGGGGAACAGCACCAAGAACTTCTCACCTGGGTGGAACTCTCGTGGTTTGGCCCTCCGGTTGTATACACGCTCCTGGGCCTGTTGCGCATGGGACATGTGCTCCCTCACCACTGGCCAAATTGCCTTCATCCTATCTCTCATCTTCTCCACGTGTTCCACCATGCTGCGAAGGGGGGTCGGTTGGTCCTTCCAGACCTCCTTGGTTAGGTCCAGCAGTTTGCGGGGCCGACGACCATACAGGAGCTCAATGGGGGAGAACCCAGTGGACACTTGGGGTACCTCACGTACCGAGAACATCAGGTGGGGCAGCAGCTGGTCCCAGTTCCTCCCGTCTCTTCAACATCTGCTTTAGGATCTTATTGAAGCATTCGATTAGCCCGTCCGTTTGTGGATGGTACACACTGGTTCTCACCTGTTTGATTCGTAAAAGATTGTAGACATCTTTCATTACACGAGACATGAATGCAGTGCCCTGGTCAGCAGGATTTCCCACAAAATACCCATCCAACTGAATAAATGGAAGAGCTCCTGTGCGATACCTCTTGCTGCCGCCGTGCATAACGGGAATGCCTCCGGATACCGGGTGTTGTAATCCATGATTACCAGGATGTATTGGTGTCGCCTCAATGTCTTCACCATCAGATCCACCAGATCCATCGCCACCCGCTCAAACATCACCCCTATAATGGGCAGGGGAACCAAAGGGTTTCGATAATGTGCCCTCGGGGCTGTGATATGATACTCTGGGCAGGTATGACAGTAGTCCTCCACAGGGCACTTAACTCTGGGCCAGTGGAACCGATTCCTGACCCGTTCCCTGGTTTTCTCCATCACCAGCAAGACAGTACTAACATACTGGGTGGGTAGGAGTGACAAGTCTTTTGTCTCCCCATTGTGCTTTACAACCTGATACAATAAATTATGCTTGATGGCGAAGTGTGGGTAGCGCCACTCTCTTACCCCGGGTAACAGTGCGCCGTCCACCGTGATCACCTGGCCCCTCGAGGTTGGGATCCTCTAATTGGGCCGCCGGAACTGGCCTGTGAGGATTCCCGTGTCAGGGGCCCCGTCTGGTGCCTCCACCTCCATAAAGGGGAGCCTGAGGTCCTCCTCGGACGATGGCCAACTTCCCGGTGTGGGGTCGTCTCCCTCCTCCTGGTCCAACTCAGGCCCAGTGGACACCTCTCACGGCAGGGCGTGAGTTGTGCAGGCGACACAACTTGTGCAGTCCTTTTTCCTCTCCTTCCTTCCTACCTCACACCTCCCCAGGTCCCTCCTCCACAGTGCCTGGAAGAGAGGGCAATCTCTACCGAGGAGAATGGGCACAGGCAGGTTAGGTACAGCCCCCACGCGGATCTGCCACTCCCCCCTTGTGGTGGTTATCCCAGCACACTGTCATCTCTTTGTCCCCCAGTTCATCTTTCCTCTCTCATGTGAGCCACTGCGGTTGGGCCAGGGTCACCATGCTGCTGGAGGCCAGCAGAGCGCTGGTGTCGACGCAATCAATTCGTAATGGAACCAACAGAGGGGCCGTCTCGGTGTGTGCCCAACAGGAGGTGACATAACTCGCCAAATGGAATTACCCCAGAGCTGGGGGATGTGGAGGGCATGGACTCCTCCCGGGTGGGTCAGCTCCACGCAAGGTGTCCCGGTTCGCCACACTCATAGCAGCACCTCTGATCTAAGTCTAGCAGCAGACGTCGTCATCAGTTTGCGTCGCCCTCCCGCTTCACGGCCTCGGCTGGTTCCGTCCGGGACCCCTTCAGCCCCTCGCCTCTCTGTGTGTTTTTTCCCCCTCCCCCGTCCTCTCTCTCGGCCAGGGCCCCTTTCAGCAGGTCCTGGGTGTTCTGGTGGTGTTCTGGCGGTCAGCAATTCCTCTAGGCTCTGGGGGTTCTGCATGCCTGCCGCCTTCTTAACTTCTTCTGGCTGCAAGCCCGAGGCCGCCCACAATATGACAACAGCCACTTCAAGTGCAGGGCGCGAAATTCAAAATATATTTTTTAGAAATATTTAACTTTCACACATTAACAAGTCCAATACAGCAAATGAAAGATACACATCTTGTGAATCCAGCCAACATGTCCGATTTTTAAAATGTTTTACAGCGAAAACAGCACGTATATTTATGTTAGCTCACCACCAAATACAAAAAAGGACAGACATTTTTCACAGCACAGGTAGCATGCACAAAGCCAACCTAACTAACCAAGAACCAACCAAACTAACCAAGAAACAACTTCATCAGATGACAGTCTTATAACATGTTATTCAATAAATCTATGTTTTGTTCGAAAAATGTGCATATTTCAGGTATAAATCATAGTTTACATTGCAGCTACAATCAGAAATTGCACCGAAAGCAGACAGAATAATTACAGACACCAACGCCAAATACCTAAATACTCATCATAAAACATTTCTGAAAAATACATAGTGTACAGCAAATGAAAGACAGGCATCTTGTGATTCCAGACAATATTTCCGATTTATTAAGTGTTTTACAGCGAAAACACAATATAGCGTTATATTAGCTTACCACAATAGCCAAAAACACAAGCCATTTCCCAGCAGTAAAAGTTAGCGATCGTAACAAACCAGTAAAATATATATAATTTTTGACTAACCTTGATATTCTTCATCAGATGACAGTCCTATAACATCAGGTTATACATACACTTATGTTTTGTTCGAAAATGTGCATATTTAGAGCTGAAATCAATGGTTATACATTGTGCTAACTTAGCTACTTTTTCCCACAACGTCCGGATTTTTTTCTGACACTTTTTCTGACACACATATTCTGACCAAATAGCTATTCATAAACATAACTAAAAAATACATGTTGTATAGGAAATGATAGATCCACTAGTTCTTAATGCAATCGCCGTGTTAGAATTCTAAAAATAACTTCATTTCGACATACAGCTTCGGTATAGCTAGAGTACCCAAAAGCTGGGCGCCGACGACTAGTTCACATGTACGACAGATATATGAAATAGCATCATAAAATGTTTCCTACGGGCCTCCCGGGTGGCGCAGTGGTCTAGAGCACTGCATCGCAGTGCTAGCTGCGCCACCAGAGTCTCTGGGTTCGCGCCCAGGCTCTGTCGCAGCCGGCCGCGACTGGGAGGTCCGTGGGGCGACGCACAATTGGCTTAGCGTCGTCCGGGTTAGGGAGGGTTTGGCCGGTAGGGATATCCTTGTCTCATCGCGCTCCAGCGACTCCTGTGGCGGGCCGGGCGCAGTGCGCGCTAACCGAGGGGGGCGGGTGCACAGTGTTTCCTCCGACACATTGGTGCGGCTGGCTTCCGGGTTGGAGGCGCGCTGTGTTAAGAAGCAGTGCGGCTTGGTTGGGTTGTGCTTCGGAGGACGCATGGCTTTCGACCTTCGTCTCTCCCGAGCCCGTACGGGAGTTGTAGCGATGAGACAAGATAGTAATTACTAGCGATTGGATACCACGAAAATTGGGGGAGAAAAGGGGATAAAATTAAAAAAAAAAAAAAAAAAAAAAAAAAAAAAAAAAAATGTTTCCTACTTTTGCTGATCTTCCATCAGAATGTTGTACAAGGGGTCCTTTGTCAAGAACAATCGCTGTTTGGATTTAGAACGGCTTCTTTCCCTCTCGATTTAGCAAGCACACTAGCCAAGTGGCACGAATCTCTCCATGTCAACAAACGGAAGAGAACGGAACACGGCAAAACTCCCGAAAAAATTTCAATAATCTGATTAAACTATATTGAAAAAACATACTTTACGATGATATGGTCACATGTATCAAATAAAATCACAGCCGGAGATATTAGTCGTCCATAACGGCAGCTTATCAGAAGGCAAATCCAGGTTCCTTCTCGCGCCTTCCTGAAAACAGGAAATGGGTGACACGTCATTCCAAGAGCTGTTATTCCACTTCAGACCAAGATAAACACCCGATTTCTTCTCTTACCGCCTCTTGACATCCAGGGGAAGGTGTATGACGTGCATGTATACTAATACGTATCATGCCCATTTATAGGCAGGACCTAGAAGAGAGCATAGTTTTCAGACTTTCCACTTCCTGGTCAGGAAGTTTGTGCCAAATGAGTTCTGTTTTACTCACAGATATAATTCAAACGGTTTTAGAAACTAGAGAGTGTTTTCTATCCAATAGTAATAATAATATGCATATTGTACGAGCAAGAATTGAGTACGAGGCCGTTTGAAATGGGCACCTTTTATCTGGCGACTCAATACTGCCCCTGCAGCCAAAACAGGTTAATCTCGTAAGAGAGGGTCCAAAGGTACCGATCCAGGACGACCTTATCGATTATCGGGAGGGACGTTACGTCGGTCAGGGTTGACCGGTCCTTAGGGTTGACTTTGTCCTTCTTCTTATATTCTGCTTCGTGCCTCTTGAAGCTTTGTTCCCTTCTGTAGGCTCACTCCTTGCTTCTCTCTTTGTCTTCCTTGCGGTGTGCCACGGTCTTCCCTTTATGTGGCCTGCACGGCTGGTTGGCACTCTCCCCTAATTACCTCTAGTTGGGGCCATCAGCGTCGGGGGGCCCAGCCTGTGTACTCCCAGCAGAGTACATAACGGTACGGCACGTACCTCCCCTCTATCACCAACCCCTGTGGTGGACCCCCCGGGATACCACAACCTTCTTATATAGCGCCCCCAAATACCATATCTGACTGGACAAGTCCAGAATAACAAATGTCATTTAGCACCACCCTCACATTACACAGAGTGATAACTGAATGTAGAGTTGTAACCACTCTATAGTCTAGGAGGTCCTATGGAGTGTAGCAACTGTCCAGCGAAGACAAGAAAACTGGTCTCTGCACCACTTTAACAGATGTGACCGTACTTCTAGCTCTCTTGCGTTGTGTTTTTAAAGAAAGGACTGTCCAGCCAGCGGTCCCAGTTGATTGGTGTTTAGTATTATGATAGACACAAGGAAGCACATTAGATACGCAAGAAAAGAGTATGCTGATGGCTGTAGGTTTGTGATTCATCTGTTAGCATGGAAATAACTGTGAATTAGCAGGAAGCTTACAATTAGAGCAGGCTAGCTAACTCGCTCTTACAGCCATAACATACAAAAGCACAACCCAGGATGCCCCCAATATCTAACAGGTACCGTACACACATATATATACCTATCAGGATATGGACATAGTGAACTCGTACACATTGTAAATATGAAAATAGAATCCAGTATTTCGGAACGTGATCGACCGCTTGCATGTCAATATCAGACTAGGAAGAATTTACTTTCACGATCTCCCTCTATCTGCAAGCATGACCAATGGCATAACACCTTATTGACATTGACTTGAACCAACCAATTAGAATACATAAACATCAAATACATATTTCCTCAGTGTCAAGTGGAAATATAACCAATCCTGTTAAAGGAGTACTAGGTTTAGATGTGGTTTTTGTTTCAATTTTCACTTCAGCTCATACTTTGGAACTGTGTTGTGTAAATGATGTACCCTTCCTAAACCACAAAACCCCACTATCGTTTCTTAATTAGTTTTAGAGGAGATTAAACTCACAGTAGGTGTTCTTAAACGATAATGATCGTCTGAGTTGCGGATGCAGAATTGCCCATCACACTTTTTCATCTTCATATATGAATCACTAAACCATCTATGCCTTTTATAAATATTAAATTAGACCTAATTAATATTCATAAGCAGCCAAACATGTTAAATTAACAATGTGAAAGTGGAAATAATACTGCAATACAATGCCTGGTTTGATTTTGATTGTATCATCTTGAAATGACACTCTAATGAACTAAAGGGAAGTTAGGCCTATTTGACATTAATGCTAGTCAAATGCCTTTTTCACAGTGGGAGCTGCCGAAAAAGCTTCGATAGAGGGAGAGAGGCATAGGCCCACGGTCTCTGGAGGGGCACAGCTATAATTGGATGATCCGAGAACCTCTTTTACCAATTCCAAAAGTAAACAAAACGTGTCATGGAACATCTAAGGCCAAATGAACAGCGGCATCATCATTAAAAAGAAAATGTGTGCGTGGGTCTAGGAGAAGTTTGTCTTTGTTGTAGGGCAGCAGAGCAGGTTGATATCTAGAAAGGATATTCAGAAGGTTCAGTATCATGGTGTTGGTTGTAGATGACATTGAAGGAGTGTTCTTACCGACAGGCTGCTACCTGGAGACAGGACTGTGCGCTCATAACCGGTCGTAGACATCACAGTGTTGGATGTATAGTTAGATGACTGTTAATAATTATTCTTTAATGAGTCTATTGTCGCACCTTTCAAAAATACATCAGTTTAATGCTTTTTTTAGATGTTGCACGGGCTGCGTCTCAATCCACCGCATCCGCCGACGTCGGCCTTCTGCGTCTGCCGTGGAAGGTGGCCGAGCTGCAGCGGTATTTGTCAGACCATGAA
This sequence comes from Salvelinus namaycush, assembly GCF_016432855.1. Lineage (NCBI taxonomy): Eukaryota > Metazoa > Chordata > Actinopteri > Salmoniformes > Salmonidae > Salvelinus > Salvelinus namaycush. The sequence continues at coordinate 70,249,775 of NC_052308.1, read as the reverse complement.
ACATCCCGAAAATCTGTCTTCTCACGAAAACGTCTGTAGCGTCCGAACCGTTTGGGCAACAAACTAAACATGACCCCACTGTGGAAAGGGGAGACTCTCATGAACACGAATGTCACGGGACTCATATGAAGGTCACCCATACAAATGAATCAAAGTATGGAGGTAGTTTTTCTTATACCTAAAGGGGTCCTAAAATTCTAAATCAAATAGCTACATGATACATGGTATGACCATCGTAAAACAACACCCCCCCCCAACAGCTTAGACTTTTAGAGACGTTAATGTACCGGCAGGTACAGGACTACAGAAGGCCTGGCACGTTAGGGCCAGTCTCAGTCAGTGTCAGAACATTACATCAGTCAATGTTGTGAAAGTGTTGAGAAGAAGAAGACAAGGTGAGGAGTGCTGAGGCAGAGAGTTAGCAAGGCCTCAGGCCCTGGAGGAGACAAAGCTGCTGAGCACAGCACCCAGCCGCTCCACAGCCCCGGTAGGTAGCACATAAAAAAAACGTTCATTTCCCTTGAAAACGCACATATACACACAGCACTATCTCAGATGAGTAGTTTAACTAGAGTCTGTTG